>NW_026536089.1:0-16572 GCF_028551555.1 Melozone crissalis | reverse complement strand
AAATCCCCAAATCCCCCAAACCCCATAAATCCCCCAAATCCCCCAAACCCCCCAAATCTCCCAAACCCCATAAATCCCCCAAATCCCCCAAATCCCCCAATCCCCAAATCTCCCAAATCCCCAAATCCCCCAAATCCCCTAAATCCCCCAAACCCCATAAATCCCCCAAACCCCCCAAACCCCCCAAATCCCCCAAATCCCCCAAATCCCCCAAATCCCCCAAATCCCCTAAATCCCCCCAAATCCCCCAAATCTCCCAAATCCCCAAATCCCCCAAATCCCCTAAATCCCCCAAACCCCATAAATCCCCCAAACCCCCCAAACCCCCCAAATCCCCCAAATCCCCCAAATCCCCCAAATCCCCCAAACCCCCCAAATCCCCAAATCCCCCAAATCCCCCAAATCCCCCAAATCCCCCAAATCCCCCAAATCCCCAAACCCCCCAAACCCCATAAATCCCCAAATCCCCCAAACCCCCCAAATCTCCCAAACCCCATAAATCCCCCAAATCCCCCAAACCCCATAAATCCCCCAAATCCCCCAAATCCCCAAATCCCCAAATCCCCCAAATCTCCCAAACCCCCCAAATCTCCCAAATCCCCAAAATCCCCAAACCCCATAAACCCCCCAAACCCCCCAAATCCCCCAAATCCCCAAATCCCCCAAATCCCCCAAATCCCCAAATCCCCCCAAATCCCCAAATCCCCCAAATCCCCAAAATCCCTCAAATCCCCCAAATCCCCCAAACCCCCCAAATCTCCCAAATCCCCAAATCCCCAAACCCATAAATCCTGCAAATCCCCCAAATCTCCCAAATCCCCCAAATCCCCAAATCCCCTAAATCCCCCAAATCCCCAAATCCCCCCAAATCCCCAAATCCCCTAAATCCCCCAAATCCCCAAATCCCCAAATCCCCAAATCCCCTAAATCCCCCAAATCCCCTAAATCCCCCAAATCCCCCAAATCCCCAAATCCCCCCAAATCCCCAAATCCCCTAAATCCCCCAAATCCCCCAAATCCCCAAATCCCCCAAATCCCCCAAATCCCCTAAATCCCCCAAACCCCCCAAACCCCCCAAATCCCCAAATCCCCCAAATCCCCTAAATCCCCCCAAATCCCCCAAACCCCATAAATCCCCAAATCCCCTAAATCCCCCAAATCCCCCAAATCCCCAAATCCCCTAAATCCCCCAAATCCCCAAATCCCCAAATCCCCCAAATCTCCCAAATCCCCAAATCCCCCAAACCCCCCAAATCCCCCAAATCCCCCAAATCCCCCAAATCCCCCAAATCCCCCACACCCCACCAATCCCCACCATTCCGGCCCCTCCCGTTTCCCGCTGCCCTTTGGATCCGCGGCCGTTCCGGGGCCGAAGTTCCGGGAGCGGCTCCGAGGGAGCGGCCGCAGGTGGGGCCGGGAGCGGGGGGGATTTGGGAATTCTCCCCTGGATCCTGGGGGGATTTGGGAATTCTCCCCTGGATCCTGGGGGGATTTGGGAATTCTCCCCTGGATCCTGGGGGGATTTGGGAATTCTCCTCTGGATCCTGGGGGGATTTGGGAATTCTCCCCTGGATCCTGGAGGATTTGGGAATTCTCCTCTGGATCCTGGAGGATTTGGGAATTCTCCCCTGGATCTTGGGGGGATTTGGGAATTCTCCCTGGATCCTGGAGGATTTGGGAATTCTCCCCTGGATCCTGGAGGATTTGGGAATTCTCCTCTGGATCTTGGGGGGATTTGGGAATTCTCCCCTGGATCCTGGAGGATTTGGGAATTCTCCTCTGGATCTTGGGGGGATTTGGGAATTCTCCCCTGGATCTTGGGGGGATTTGGGAATTCTCCACTGGATCCTGGAGGATTTGGGAATTCTCCCCTGGATCCTGGGGGGATTTGGGAATTCTCCTCTGGATCCTGGAGGATTTGGGAATTCTCCCCTGGATCTTGGGGGGATTTGGGAATTCTCCACTGGATCCTGGAGGATTTGGGAATTCTCCCCTCGATCCTGGGGGGATTTGGGAATTCTCCTCTGGATCCTGGGGGGATTTGGGAATTCTCCCCTGGATCCTGGAGGATTTGGGAATTCTCCCCTGGATCTTGGGGGGATTTGGGAATTCTCCTCTGGATCCTGGAGGATTTGGGAATTCTCCCCTGGATCCTGGGGGGATTTGGGAATTCTCCTCTGGATCTTGGAGGATTTGGGAATTCTCCCCTGGATCCTGGGGGGATTTGGGAATTCTCCCCTGGATCCTGGAGGATTTGGGATCACGGGGGGGGTTTTGGGATCCAGGTGGATTTTTGGGATGCGGGTGGAATTTTGGGATCATTTCCTTCAATCCTGGTGGATTTTTGGGAACATTTCTGTGGATTCTGGTAGATTTTTGGGATCCCAGTGGATTTTCAGGAATATTTCCCTGAATCCCAGGAGGGTTTTGGGATCATGGAGGATTTTGGGGGATCACGGTGGAATTTTGGGATAATTTCCTTCAATCCTGGTGGATTTTTGGCAACTTTTCAGTGGATCCCTGTGGATTTTCGGGAATGTTTCCCTGGATCTCAGCGGGGGGAATTTGGGAATTTTCCCTGGATCCTGGAGGGGTTTGGGATCATGGGGGATTTTTGGGATCCTGGGGGATTTTTGGGATCTTGGTGAAAATTTGGGAATATTTCCCTGAATCCCGGTGGATTTTCAAGAACATTTCCCTCAGCCAGAGTGGATTTTTGGGAATTTTTCCCTGGATCCTGGAGGATTTTTAGGATCCTGAAGGGTTTTGGGGAATCTTTCCTTGGATCTTGGTGGATTTTTGGGAATATTTCCCCAAATCCCGGTGGGTTTTCGGGAACGTTTCTGCAGATCCCAGGGGATTTCTGGGATCCCGGTGGGTTTTTGGGAATATTTCTGCAGATCCCAGAGGACTTTTGGGATCCTGGTGGGCTTTTGGGAATATTTCCCTGGATCCCGGTGGATTTTCGGGATCCCAGTGGATTTTTGGGAACGTTTCCTTTTCTCCCTTTTTCCACCTTTTCCACCTTTTCCTTTTCCCTTTTCCCTTTTCCCTCCCCCACCCCATTCCCGCTGCCCCAACCCCAATTCTGGACCCTGACCCTGGAATTTCTCCTTCCCTGCAGGATCGGGACCGGGATCAGCACCGGCATTGGGATCAGGATCGGGATTGGGATTGGATCGGGATTGGGATTGGGATTGGGATCAGGGATTAGATTGGGATCAGGATCAGGATTGGGATTGGATCGGGATCAGAATTGGGATTAGGATCAGGATTGGGATCAGGATTAGGACTGGGACCAGGATCAGGGATTAGATTGGGATTGGGATCGGGAATAGAATTGGGATTGGGATTGGGATCAGGAACAGGAACAGGACCAGGACCAGGATTGAGATTGGATCAGGACTGGGATCAGGATTGGGATTGGGATTAGAATTGGAATTAGGATCAGGATTAGGACCGGGACCGGGACCAGGATCAGGATCAGGATCAGGATCAGGGATTAGATTGGGATTGGGATTGGGAATAGAACTGGGATTGGGATTGGGATTGGGATTGGGATTGGGATTGGGATTGGGATTGGATCGGGATCAGGAAGAGGATTGAGATCAGGGTCAGGATTGGGATTGGATTGGGATCAGAATTGGGATTAGGATCAGGATTGGGATCAGGATTGGGATCAGTCTCAGGACCGGGACCAGGATCAGGGATTAGATTGGAATTGGGATTGGGAATAGAATTGGGATTGGGATTGGGATCGGGATCAGGAATAGGATCAGGACCAGGATTGGGATTGGGATTGGATTGGGATTGGGATCGGGATCAGGATCAGGAATAGGATCAGGACCAGGATTGGGATTGGGATTGGGATCGGGATCGGGATCAGGAATAGGATCAGGACCAGGATTGGGATCGGGATTGGATTGGGATTGGGATCGGGATCAGGAATAGGATCAGGACCAGGATTGGGATTGGGATTGGGATTGGGATTGGGATTGGGATTGGGATCGGGATCAGGAATAGGATCAGGACCAGGATTGGGATTGAGATCAGGATCAGGATCAGGTCCAGGACCAGGAATGGGATCAGGAGTCCCGCTCCCGCTCCCGCTCCCGCTCCCGCTCCCGCTGCTGCTGGCGCTCTCCGTGCTCCGCCCCATCACCGGTGAGTTTGTGGGATCGGGAATTCGGGATCCAAATCCCCACAGAGCCGTGATCCCGTCCCGGGAACGGGGATCCTGAATCCTGGGAACGGGAAACCCCAAAAACCCCGGGAACCCCAAAAATCCTGGGAATGGGGATCCTGAATCCCGGGAACGGGAAACTCCAAACACCCTGGGAACCCCAAAAATCCTGGGAATGGGAAACCCCAAAAATCCCGAGATATTAAACACAAAAATTCGGGAATATTGAACCCGAAGAATCCCAGAATGTGAATCTCAAAGAATTCCGGGATATTGAACCCCAAAAATCCCAGGAATGGGAAACCCCAAAAACTCCGGGATTTTGAACACCAAAGAATTCCGGGAACAGGAAACCCCAAAAACCCTGGGAACGGGAAACCCCAAAAACTCCGGGAATGGGAAACCCCAAAAACCCTGGGAACCCCCAAAATTCTGGGAATGGGGAACCCCAAAACTGCTGGGATATTGAACCCCAAGACCCCTGGGAATGGGGATCCTGAATTCTGGGAACGGGAAACCCCAAAAACCGTGGGAACTGGAAAACCCCAAAAATCCCAGGAATGGGAAACCCCAAAAATCCCAGGAAACAGAAACCCCAAAAATCCCAGGAACTCCAAAACCCTGGGAATGGGAAACCCCAAAACCTCCAGGATATCGAACCCCAAAAAATCCCGGGAACAGAAAACCCCAAAAACTCCGGGAATGGGAAACCCCAAAAATTCCGGGATATGGAACCCCGAAAACTCTGAGAAATCCCAAAAAAATTCAGGGAATGGGAAACACAGAATCCCGGGAACTGAAAACCCCAAAAACTCCGGGAATGGGAAACCCCAAAAACTCTGGGAACAGAAAACCCCAAAAACTCTGGGAATGGGGAACCCCAAAAACTCTGGGAACGGGAAACCCCAAAAACTCTGGGAATGGGGAACCCCAAAAACTCTGGGAATGGGAAACCCCAAAAACTCTGGGAACGGGAAACCCCAAAAAATCTGGGAATGGGAAACACAGAATCCTGGGAACAGAAAACCCCAAAAACTCTGGGAATGGGAAACCCCAAAAACTCTGGGAAGGGGAAACACAGAATCCTGGGAACAGAAAACCCCAAAAACTCTGGGAATGGGGAACGCCAAAAACTCTGGGAAACAGAAACCCCAAAAACTCCGGGAACCCCAAAACCCTGGGAATGGGGAACCCCAAAAATCTTGGGAACGGGAAACCCCAAAAACTCCGGGAACGGGAAGCCCCAAAAATCCCGGAAACAGAAAACCCCAAAAAATCTGGGAATGGGAAACCCCAAAAATCCTGGGAACGGGGAACCCCAAAACCTCCGGGATATCAAACCCCAAAAATCCTGGGAACCAAAAACCCGAAAAACTCTGGGAATGGGGAACCCCAAAAACTCCGGGAACAGGAAACCCCAAAATCTCCGGGAATGGGAAACCCCAAAAATCCTGGGAACAGGAAACCCCAAAAACTCTGGGAACGGGAAACCCCAAAAATCCCAGGAACAGAAAACCCCAAAAAACTCTGGGAATGGGGAACCCCAAAAACTCCGGGAACAGGAAACCCCAAAATCTCCGGGAACAGGAAACCCCAAAAACTCTGGGAACGGGAAACCCCATAACTCTGGGAATGGGGAACCCCAAAAACTCCGGGAACAGAAAACCCCAAAAAATCTGGGAACGGGAGACCCCAAAAATCCCGGGAACAGAAAACCCCAAAAAATCTGGGAACGGGAGACCCCAAAAATCCCGGGAACAGGAAACCCCAAAAACTCTGGGAATGGGGAACCCCAAAAAATCTGGGATTGGGAAACACAGAATCCCGGGAACTGAAAACCCCAAAAATCCTGGGAATGGGAGACCTCAAAACCTCCGGGATGTCGAACCCCAAAAATCCTGGGAACCGAAAACCCCAAAAATCCCAGGAACTGAAAACCCCAAAAATCCCGGGAATGGGGAACCCCAAAAACTCCGGGAACAGAAAACCCCAAAAATCTGGGAACGGGAAACCCCAAAACTCCGGGATTTGGAACCCCAAAAATCCCGGGATATTGAACCCAAAAAACTCGGGGATATTGATCCCAATCAATTTGGGAACATTGATCAGAAAGAATTCTGGGATATTGATCCCAATCAATCCCAGCACATCGATTCCAATCAATTGTTTGGGATCAATGATCAGTCTGGGAATATTGACCCCAAATCAATTCAGGATTATCGATCCAAATCAACTCAGGACTATTGATCCCAATCAATCAGGGATTATTGATCCAAATCAATCCCAGGATATTGATCCCAATGAAACTGGGAGTACTGACCCCAATCAACTGGGGATTATTGGCGATAATTAATTGGGGATTATTGGCCCCAATCTGTTCAGGGTTATTGATCCCAATCAATCCCAGGATTATTGGTCCCAATCAATCTGGGATTAATGACCCAATAAATCTCAGGATATTGATCCAAATCAATTGGGGATTATAGACCCCAATCAATTGGGGATTATTGATCCCAATCAATTCAGGATTATTGACCCCAATAAACTCAGGATTATTGACCCCAATCAATCAGGGAATATTGATCCCAAACAATTTGGGAATATTGATCCCGATCAATCTGGGATTATTGATCCCAATCAATCCCAGGATATTGACCCCAATCAATTTGCGGATTATTGACCCAAATCAACCCATGATTGTTGACCCAAATTAATCAGGGATTATTGACCCAAATTAATTGGGGATTATTGATTCCAATGAATTAGAGAATATTGATCCAAATAATTTGGGGATTATTGACCCAAATCAATTGGGGAATATTGATCCAAATCAATCCGGGATTATTGACCCAAATCAATTCAGGATTATTGATCCCAATCAATTTGAGAATATGGATCCCAAACAATTTGGGAATATTGATAGCTGTGAATTTGGGAATGTTGATCCCAATCAATTCAGGATTATTGATCCCAATGAGCTTGAGAATATGGATCCCAAACAATTTGGGAATATTGATACCAATGAATTTGGGAATATTGATGCAAATCAATTCTGGATTATTGACCCCAATCAATCTGGGATTACTGACCCAAATAAATTCCAGGATTATTGACCCAAATCAATCCATGATGATTGATCCCAAACTATCTGGGAATATTAACACCAACCAATTCTGAATTATTGATCCAAATCACTCTGAGATTATTGACCCAAACCAATCGGGGAATATTGACCCAAATTGGAGGTTTTTGCCCCCGGATCCTCTTTCCCCGCTCTCACCTCGGTGATTTCCCCTCCCCTCTCTCTCCCCAGGGGCGCTCCGGGCGCCGCTGCTGCTGCTGGAGGCGCCGGGCCCGGCCGGGATCCGCCTGCGGTGCCGGGCGGAGCCGCCGGAGCCGAACCTGCGCCTGCTCTGGGGCTCCGGGCCCGGCCGGGACCGCCCGGGGGCTGCGGGGAACCCCGGGGATCCCCAAAACCCCCAAAACCCCCAAAACCCCCAAAATAATTCCGAGATCTCGCTGCTGCTCCGGCCGGGCTCCGGCACCGCCGGCGCCGTTTGCCGAGCCCTGGGACCGGAACCGGGATCGGCCGCAGAGTCCGCCGTGGTCATCGCCGGTGAGGGGCCGGGAAATCATCGGGAATTCTGCAGTCGGGAATTCTGCGTGGAATGGGAAAATCCATGGGGTTAGGGTTTTTTTGGGATTTTACGGGGTTCTTTTCGGGTATTTTGGTAATTTTGTAGGTTTTCTGGGGTGTTTTTTGGGTTTTCTGGGACTTTTCTGGGGTTTTCTCGGGGTTTCCAGCGCGGGATCGGCCGCAGAGTCGGCCGTGGTCATCGCAGGTGAGGGGCCGGGAAATCGGGAATTCTGCAGTCGGGAATTCTGCACGGAATGGGAAAATCCAGCGGGGTTTGGGGTTTTTTGGGAATTTTTGTAATTTTGTAGGTTTTTTGGGGTGTTTTTTTGGGTTTTCTGGGATTTTCGGGGGTTTTCTTGTGTTTTTTGGACTTTTCTGGGGTTTTCTGGGGTTTTCTGGGGTTTTCTGGGGTTTTCTTGGGGTTTCCAGCGCGGGATCGGCTGCAGAGTCCGCCGTGGTCATCGCTGGTGAGGGGCCAGGAAATTGGGAATTCTGCACAGAATGGGAAAATCCAGTGCGGTTTGGGGTTTTGAGGGGTTTTTTGGGGTATTTTTGTAATTTTCTAGGGTTTTTTGGAGTGTTTTTTTTTTGTTTTTTTGGGATTTTCTGGACTTTTCTGGGATTTTCTGGGGTTTCTTGGGGTTTCCAGCGCGGGATCGGCCGCAGAGTCCGCCGTGGTCATCGCCGGTGAGGGGCTGGAAAATCGGGAATTCTGCAATCGGGAATTCTGCACGGAATGGGAAAATCCAGCGGGGTTTGGGGTTTGGGGGATTTTTTTGGGGGTATTTTTTTGGGGGGAGGGGGTATTTTTGCAATTTTCTCGATTTTCTGGAGTGGTTTTTTGGGTTTTCTGGGATTTTCCAGCGTTTTCTGGGCTTTTCTGGGGTTTTCTCGGGGTTTCCAGCGTGGGATCGGCCGCAGAGTCTGCCGTGGTCATCACCGGTGAGGGGCCGGGAAATCATCGGGAATTCTGCACGGAATGGGAAAATCCTGCGCGGTTTGGGGTTTTGACGGATTCTTTTGGGGGTATTTTTGTAATTTTCTCGATTTTCTGGAGTGGTTTTTTGCGTTTTCTGGGATTTTCTGGACTTTTCTGGGATTTTCTGGGGTTTTCTTGGGGTTTTCTGGGGTTTTCTCGGGGTTTCCAGCGTGGGATCGGCCGCAGAGTCCGCCGTGGTCCTTGCTGGTGAAGGGCCGGGAAATCGGGAATTCTGAAGTCGGGAATTCTGCACGGAATGGGAAAATCCAGCGCGGTTTGGGGTTTTTATGGGGTTTTTTTGGGGTATTTTTGTAATTTTCTAGGTTTTCTGGAATGGTTTTTTTGGGGTTTCTGGGGTTTTCTTGTGTTTTTTGGAGTTTTCAGCATTGGATCGGCCACCGAGTCCGCCGTGGTCATTGCAGGTGAAGGGCCGGGAAATCGGGAATTCTGCAATCGGGAATTCTGCACGGAATGGGAAAACCCAGCGGGGTTTGGGGTTTTGGGGATTTTTATGGGGTTTTTTGGGTATTTTTGTAATTTTATAGAGTTTTCTGGAGTGGCTTTTTGGGTTTTCTGGGGTTTTCTGGGGTTTTCTTGGGGTTTCCGGTGTTTTCCAGTGTTGTCTGGGATTTTCGGGGTTTTTCTGGAATTTTTCAGTGTTTTCCTGGATTTTTAAAGAATTCCTCATTTCCCCCCCTATAATTCCCATTTTTTCTGCAATTCCCGTATTTTTTTCCCCATAATTCCCACTTTTTCTGCAATTCCGTATTTTCCCCCATATTTCCGATTTTTTATAGAATTCCCGTATTTTTTCCAATAATTCCCATTTTTATAAAATTCTTGTATTTTTTCCCCCATAATTCCCATTTTTTATAGAATTCTTATATTTTTCCCCCATAATTCCCATTTTTTCTGCAATTCCCGTATTTTTCCCCCATAATTCCCATTTTTTATAGAATTCTTGTATTTTTCCCCCATAATTCCCATTTTTTCTGCAATTCCCGTATTTTTCCCCCATAATTCCCATTTTTTCTGCAATTCCCGTATTTTTTCCCCCATAATTCCCATTTTTTATAGAATTTTTGTATTTTTCCCCCATAATTCCCATTTTTTCTGCAATTCCCATATTTTTTCCCCCATAATTCCCATTTTTTATAGAATTCTTGTATTTTTCCCCCATAATTCCCATTTTTTCTGCAATTCCCGTATTTTTCCCCCATAATTCCCATTTTTTCTGCAATTCCCGTATTTTTCCCCCATAATTCCCATTTTTTCTGCAATTCCCGTATTTTTTTCCCCATAATTCCCATTTTTTTCTGCAATTCCCGTATTTTTTCCCCATAATTCCCATTTTTTTCTGCAATTCCCGTATTTTTCCCCCATAATTCCCATTTTTTTATAGAATTCTTGTATTTTTCCCCCATAATTCCCATTTTTTTCTGCAATTCCCGTATTTTCCCCCATAATTCCCATTTTTTTCTGCAATTCCCGTATTTTTCCCCCATAATTCCCATTTTTTCTGCAATTCCCGTATTTTTCCCCCATAATTCCCATTTTTTCTGCAATTCCCGTATTTTTCCCCCATAATTCCCATTTTTTTCTGCAATTCCCGTATTTTTCCCCCATATTCCCATTTTTTCTGCAATTCCCGGGTTCCTTCCAGACGTTTTCTTCCCGTCCCCGTCCCCGTGGCTCCCGGCCTTCGTCCTGCTCCTCCTCCTCGCGCTGTGCCTGGTTCTGGCCGCCGCCTTCCGCCTGCGCCGTGAGCCCAAAAATCCCCAAAAATCAAAATTTTCCCCTTTTCCTCCATTTCCCCTTTTTTCCCTCCCTTTCCCCCCTTTTTATTCCCTTTTTTTCCCCTTTTCCCACCTTTTTTATTTCCCTTTTTCCCCTTTTTTAATTCCCTTTTTTCCCCTTTTTTAATTCCCTTTCCCCTCTTTTTCTTCCCTTTTAATTTCCTTCCCATTTCCCTTTTCCCCACTTTTTATTTCCTTTTTATTTCCCCTTTTCCCCCCGAATTTCCCCCTTTTCCTCCCTTTTCCCTCTTTCTATTTCCCTTTTCTTTCCCTTTTATTTCTGTTTTCCCCTCTTTTCCCCTTTTAATTTCCCTTTTTTCTCCCTTTCCCCACTTTTAATTTCCTTTATTATTTCCCTTTCCCCCTTTTTATTTCCCTTTTATTTCCCATTTTCCCCCATTCTCCCCTTTTCCCTCCCTTTTCCCCCTATTTCCCTTTTTATTTCCCTTTTATTTCTATTGTTTCCTCTTTTCTCCTTTTTATTCCCTTTTTTCCCCTTTCCCAACCTTTTTTAATTTCTCTTTTTTCCCTTTTTTATTTCCCTTCCCCTCTTTTTCTTCCCTTTTATTTCCCTTTTCCCCACTTTTAATTTCCTTTATTATTTCCCTTTTCCCCCTTTTACTTTCCCTTTTATTTCCCTTTTCCCCAATTTTGTTTCCTTTTTATTTCCCCTTTCCCCCGAATTTCCCCTTTTCCTCCCTTTTCCCTCTTTCTATTTCCCTTTTTCTTTCCCTTTTATTTCTATTTTCCCCCTCTTTTCTCCCTTTTTATTTCCTTTTTTCTCCCTTTTTCCCACCTTTTATTTCCTTTATTATTTCCCTTTTTATTTCCCTTTTATTTCCCATTTTCCTCCCCAATTCTCCTCTTTTCCCTCCCTTTTCCCCTTCCTATTTCCATTTTTATTTCCCTTTTATTTCTATTTTTTCCCTCTTTTCCCCCTTTTTATTTCCCTTTTTCTTCCTTTTCCCTCCTTTCTATTCCCTTTTATTCCCCTTTTTTCCCATTTCCCTTTTTTTATCTCTGTTTTTCTTCCCTTTTTCTCTCTTTTTTTAATTTCTCTTTTTCACTTTTCTTCTTCCCTTTCCCCCTTTTTGTTTCCCTTTTTCTTCCTCCTATTTTTCTGTTTTTCCCATTTTTCCCATTTTCCCTTTTTTTTCCATTTTCCCCATTTTCTTTCCCTTTTTTTCCCATTTTCCTTTTTCCCATTTTCCTTTTTTTCCCCATTTTTCCCATTTTCTTTCCCTTTTTTCCCATTTTTCCATTTTTCGTTTTCTTCCCCATTTCCATTTTCCTCCCCCCCTTTCCCTTTTACTCCCTTTATTTCATTAATTAAAAATTCATTACCCATTAATTAACCACTAATTACCCATTAATAACACAATTATTAATCATTAACTACCCAATTATTAGCTACTAATTAGTCGTTATTAATTAATCATTATTATTGATCATTAACTGCCCATTAATTAGCCATTAATTATCCAGTCATTTCCCTGGTAAATACCCACTAATTACCAACTAATTATCCATTCTGTACCCATTAATTACCGATTTATTAGATATTAATTTCCCGTTCGTTAACCATTAATAACCCATTAATAGCCCATTATTACCCCTTATTTACCCAGTAATCATCCCTAATTTATCCATTATTTACTCATTAATTACCCAATAATAACCCATTATTGACCCATTAATTGCCAATTAATCACATCTAATTTATACAATAATTACCAAATAATTACCCATTAATAACCAATTAACTGCCAATTAATTACCCATCATTAATTACCCATTCATCACACATAATATCCCCATTTATTATCCATTAACTTTCCATTAATTACCCAACATTTACCAATTAATTACCCATAATATATCATTTAATTACCCAATAATTTCCCATTAGTTATCCAGTAATTTCCCATTATCTACTCATTAATTTCCCATTAATTTGCCGTTAATTATCTCTTAATTACCTTTTTCCCAGGGGACCGCCAGATTCTGGCTCAGGAGCGTGAGTGCATTAACGAATTCATTTATTAATTATTAATTAATGTTTCATTATTTTAATTAAATTTAAATTTAATTTTAAATCATTTTAAATTTAGATTAATTTTAATCAAACTTTAATCAAAAGGAGCATGAGTGCATTAACGAATTCGTTTATTAATTATTAATTAATTTTTCATTATTTATATTAATTTTTCATTATTTTAATTAAATTTAAATTTAATTTTATTTAATTTTAAATTTAGATTAATTTTAATCAAAAAGAAAGCAAAATTTAATACTATATAAAAAGGAAATGAAAAAAATAAATTAAACTAAACTAAATTAAATATGAGATGAAATAAAATTGAAAATTAAATTAAGTGAAATTGATGAAATTAAATGAAATTAAATAATATGGAATAAATTAAATTTTAAAAAATAGAATAAAATAAATGAAATTAAATGGAAATAAATTCCATTTAAAAAATAGAATGAAATATGAACTGTAATGAAATTATAAATAAAAAATAAAAATGAAATGAAATGAAATATGAAACGAAAATAAATGAAAATAAATGAAAATAAATAAAAAGAAAATCAATGAAATAAAATAAACCTCCAAAAATTAAAGAATACATAAATAAAAATTCCAATTAAAATCCCATTTCCTCTCCCGTTCCCAGGAAATCCCAGCAGGAAATCAGCGAGGGTGAGTTCGGCTCCGGAATTCCCAAAATCCCCAAAATTCCCAAATTTCCACCCCTAAATTCCAATTTCCCAGAATTACTGGAAATTTCTGTCCCTAAATCCCAAAAATTCCCCAAATTTCCCCAAAATTCCCTTTCCTAAATCCCCAAATTGCCCAAAATTCCCATCTGTAAATCCCAAGAATTCCCCAAAAATCCCGCTCCTAAATCCCCAAATTCCCAGAAATTCGGTTCCTAAATCCCCAAAATTCCCCAAATTCCCCCAAATTTCCGTCCCTAAATATCCAAATTCCCCCAAAATTCCTGTTCCTAAATCCTCTAAATCCCCAAATTCCAGAAATTCTGTTCCCAAATCCCAAAATTCCCGTCCCTAAATCCCAAAATTCCTCAAATTCCCCCAAATTCCTGCTCCTAAATCCTCAGAATTCCCCAAATTTCCCCAAAATTCCCGTTCCTAATCTCCAAATTCCCCAAATTCCCGGAATTTCTGTTCCTAAATCCCCCAAATCCCCAAATTCCCCAAAATTCCCCCAAATTTCCCATTCTTAAATCCCAAAAATTCCCCAAATCCCCAAAATTCCCAACCCTAAATCCCCAAATTCCCAGAAATTCTGTTCCCAAATCCCCGAATTCCCCCAAAATTTGGGCTCCTAAATCCCCATAATGCCCAAATTCTCAGAATTCCTGTTCCTAAATCCCCAAATTCCCGGAATTTCTGTACCTAAATCCAAAAACTCCCAAAATTCCCTTCCTAAATCCCCAAAATTTCTGGAATTCCCCAAAATTCCCGTTCCTAAATCCCCAAATTCCCGGAATTCCTTTCCAAATTCCCAACTCTAAATCCCCAAATTCCCCAAAATTCCTGAATTCCCAGAATTCCCATCCCTAAATCCCCAAATTCCCCCAAAATTCCCGTTCCTAAATCCCCTAAATCTCCAAATTCCCAGAGTTTCTGTTCCTAAATCCCAAAAATTCCCCAAATTCCTCCAAAATTCCATCTCTGAATCCTAAAAATTCCAGAAATTCTGTTTCTAAATCCCAAAAATTCCAAAAATTCCCTAAATTCCTGCTCCTAAATCCCCAAATTCCAAAAATTCTCCCAAATTTCCGTCCTAAATCCCCAAATTCCCTGAATTCCCAAATTTCCGTCCCTAAATCCCCAAATTCCCAAAATTCCCCAAATTCCCGCTCCTAAATCCCCAAATTCCCAGAATTTCGGTTCCTAAATCCCCAAATTCCCCCAAAATTCCCAAATTTCCATCCCGAAATCCCCAAATTCCCCAAATTCCTGGAATTCCCATTCCTAAATCCCAAAAATTCTAGGAATCCTCCAAAATTCCCATCCGTAAATCCCCAAATTGCCCAAAATTCCCACCCCTAAGTCCCCAAATTCCCGGAATTTCTGTTCCTAAATCCCCAAATTCCCAAAATTCCCCAAAATTCCGATCCTAAATCCCCAAATTCCCAGAAATTCTGTTCCTAAATCCCCAAAATTCCCCAAATTCCCCCAAATTTCCCTCCCTAAATATCCAAATTCCCCCAAAATTCCTGTTCCTAAATCCTCTAAATCCCCAAATTCCCAGAAATTCTGTTCCCAAATCCCAAAATTCCCGTCCCTAAATCCCAAAATTCCTCAAATTCCCCCAAATTCCTGCTCCTAAATCCTCAGAATTCCCCAAATTTCCCCAAAATTCCCGTTCCTAATCTCCAAATTCCCCAAATTCCCGGAATTTCTGTTCCTAAATCCCCAAATCCCCAAATTCCCCAAAATTCCCCCAAATTTCCCATTCTTAAATCCCAAAAATTCCCCAAATCCCCAAAATTCCCAACCCTAAATCCCCAAATTCCCAGAAATTCTGTTCCCAAATCCCCGAATTCCCCCAAAATTTGGGCTCCTAAATCCCCTAAATGCCCAAATTCTCAGAATTCCTGTTCCTAAATCCCCAAATTCCCGGAATTTCTCTACTAAATCCCAAAAACTCCCAAAATTCCCTTCCCTAAATCCCCAAAATTTCTGGAATTCCCCAAAATTCCCGTTCCTAAATCCCCAAATTCCCGGAATTCCTTTCCTAATTCCCAAAAATTCCCAACTCTAAATCCCCAAATTCCCAAAATTCCTGGAATTCCCAGAATTCCCATCCCTAAATCCCCAAATTCCCCCCAAAATTCCCGTTCCTAAATCCCCTAAATCTCCAAATTCCCAGAGTTTCTGTTCCTAAATCCCAAAAATTCCCCAAATTCCTCCAAAATTCCGTCTCTGAATCCTAAAAATTCCCAGAAATTCTGTTTCTAAATCCCAAAAATTCCCAAAATCCCCTAAATTCCTGCTCCTAAATCCCCAAATTCCCAAAATTCTCCCAAATTTCCGTCCCTAAATCCCCAAATTCCCGGAATTCCCAAATTTCCCTCCCTAAATCCCCAAATTCCCCAAATTCCCCCAAATTCCCGCTCCTAAATCCCCAAATTCCCAGAATTTCGGTTCCTAAATCCCAAAATTCCCCCAAAATTCCCAAATTTCCATCCCGAAATCCCCAAATTCCCCAAATTCCTGGAATTCCCATTCCTAAATCCAAAAATTCTAGGAATCCTCCAAAATTCCCATCCGTAAATCCCAAAAATTCCCCTAAATTCCCACCCCTAAGTCCCCAAATTCCCGGAATTTCTGTTCCTAAATCCCCAAATTCCCAAAATTCCCCCAAAATTCCCGATCCTAAATCCCCAAATTCCCAGAAATTCTGTTCCTAAATCCCAAAAATCCCCAAAATTCCCATCCCTAAATCCCAAAAATTCCCAAAATTCCCCCAAAGTTTTGGTCCCTAAATCCCAAATTCCCCAACATCCCTGAATTCCCGTTCCTAAATCTCCAAATTCCCAGAATTTCCGTTCCTAAAAACCCGAATTCCCCAAAATTCCCCCCAAATTTTCCATTCTTAAATCCCCAAAATTCCAAAAATTCCCAAAATCCCCCAAAATCCCGTGCCTAAATCCCCAAATTCCCCAAATTTCCATTCCTAAATCCCCAAATTCCCAAATTTCCATCCCTAAATCCCAAATTCCCAAATTTCCGTCCCTAAATCCCCAAATTCCCAAATTCCCCCAAATTCCCGCTCCTAAATCCCAAATTCCCCCCAAATTCCCCCCGAAATTCCCGTTCCTAATTCCCCTAAATCCACAAATTCCCGGAATTTCTCATTCCTGAATCCCAAAAATTTCTGGAATTCCCAAAAAGTCCCATCCCAAAATTCCCAAAATTCCCAAAAATTCCAAAATTCCCA